>NC_057810.1:447950442-447985738 GCF_018294505.1 Triticum aestivum | reverse complement strand
AATAGATCATGTTAACCCTGCAGGGGTGTACTTCTTCACACACGCTCTCGCCACTTACCGCCATGTACACGTCATGTATCTCGGCAACCTTCAAGCGGAAGCCTGGCGAGGGTGTCGGCCACGACCTGACTAACCACACAAGACTCTAGTCCAGGTTTATCACCTATTCGGGTTCCATCCGCAAGGAGATCCGGCCGGGGTGTCGCTTACGGCCCCAAACGATGTGTACAGGGTTCCCGAGCCCACCAACCGGGTGCCACTCGGTACACCGGGCCACTTGTGCCTAGTCTGTCCCAAGCCCACCCTGCCGGGTGCCACTTGGTAGAAAAATAGCACTACCTACAAACACCAGAAACTAGTTGCGACTCCTGGACAGAGATCAAGTTGGTTAATAAGCCGAGAGAGTCAATTAAGGATCCCAATGTGTGGTAGTATCGAGTCATTGGACAACATACATAGAACTCAGTGCTTAAGGACGGTTCCAGCGAGACAACCCACCATGTACTCCTACATGGCCTCTCACCGCTACCTTTACCAAATCGGGTTCACACACTTAACTCTCAGCATCAGAACATATCGTGACACTCCAATTCATTCCCAATGAATCAGACCTGACACAACTCTAAGCAATAGCAGGCATAGCATGGTAGGAACACATCAGTGGCTTCAATCAACTCCTACACATGCTAGTGGGTTTCAACTATTTACTGTGACAATGACAGGTCATGCAGAGGAATGGGTTCAACTACCGCAGCACAAAGTAGCAGATGAAGCGTTGTTGTCCTAATGCAATAACTGAGAGCAGGAGCGAGAGAGTAGGGTTTTATCGAAATGAACAAGGGGGGTTTGCTTGCCTGGTAAAACAACAAGGGAGGCACTGCTTCACAGACAGGTACTCTGGAACGTCTCCGGAGCAGGACCTATCGAGAAGGAACAGTGCCGGCAATCAATACACAATCATATGCAACAATATGATGCATGAACATGGCATGTAGATGTGATGCTGTTGAGCTAATGCAACTAGTAAACATTTGGTTTGAAGTCCATTTGAACCAAAGGTTCAAATGCATTTTTAAATTAAGTCTCTTATATAAGCCATAATGTGTTTTCCCATATTCAGCATGTATAGGTTGGTTTTTCATGCATGAAACTAGTACAGATGGAAAGGTTGCATTTTTCTGATAATTTTTCATATATAAATTATTTTAATCTGAGCTACGGTTGAATTGTTATGAATTTTTGAAGTTTAAATCATTTTCTGGATTTTCTGAATTATTTTAATTCCAGCAAATAAATAATTGCGTCAGCATGACGTCATCATTGCATCAGCGGTCAACGCCGCTGGTCCGGGTCAAACCTGACGTGTGGGACCCACACGTCAGTGACAGGGGGTTAACAGGGGTTATTTTAATTTAATTAAATGGTTAGGGGGGGGTCGGGCCCACTGTCAGTGTCAGGGGGGGGTTAGTTAACGGTGATTAGCACTAAGCTAATCACCTGACGGACCGGCCCCACCTGGCAGGGCTCAGGCGACGGGGGCTCGTCGCCGGCGACCTCTGGACGCGGCGGAGTCCGCGCCACAGGCCACGGGGACGGCGTCGGATGGCACCGGGGCGTAGCCCGGGCTCTCGCGCATCTGGTAGGGTAGGTGGAAGCAGCGGGGTAGGCCGGAGCTCGCCGGAGCGAAGCTCGGGGCGGCGGCCGGAGTTCGGGCGCGAGCGGGATCGGGCTGCGGGGCACGGGGAGGCCACCTGAGGGGCTCGGCGGCACCCTCGTGGCACCAGGAGCGCGAAGGGGGGCTTGGTTTGGGCGGAGGCGGGCCGAGACGGCGACGGCGACATGGACGGCGGCGAGAGGCTTCGGCCGTGGTGGGGAGCGGCGCTACGGCACGGGAACGGGAGGGAGAAGAGAGGGGAACGGCGGCGGAGCTCACCGCGATCACGCAGAGCAGCACAGCGGGGTCGGGGAGGACCTGGTGACGGCGAATCGACGTCGGCGGACGGCGGAGCCCGAGGAGGAAGACGGTGGCGATGGCGGCTACACAGGGCGTCCGGAGGTTCGTGGCTCGACGAGGAGGTGGAGGGGGTTGTGGCGGAGCTCGGAAGCATGTCAGGGAGGCAACGGCGAGCGATGGCGACGGCTGCGCTCGGGTGCGCTCGGGGAAGAGAGAGCAGGGGAAGAGGAGGAGGGCGAGGGAGAGTGAGAGCGGTGCGGCAGCTGCGTGGCTTCGTCCGGGGCATCGAGGGCGAGAGAAGGAAGCAGGAGGTGGCTAGCAGGGGGGAGGTGGCGCGCGCGCGTGCCGGCGAGCGTCGGGCACACGCCCGTCCTCCTGGCAGAGGAGGAAGGCGACAGGGGAGGGGGGGCCAGGCGGGCTGGGCCGCCTCCTGGCTGGGCCGGCCTGCTGCTGCTGGGCTGCGCAGGGGAGGGGAGGCCCAGGTAAGCCCCTCCTTCTTTATTTCTGTTTTTCTAATTTTTCTGACATTTGTTTTGATTTAATAAATATATTAAATCATTTAATTTTATTATGCCAATTTTTGCAGGAGCTGGATATATTATTCCAGAGCTCTTTTATAATTGGCATAATTTTTGGACCATATTTCATAAATATAGAAATATATTTCCAATGCAAATATTTATCGAATTAATCCAAATGGCCAAAATAAATGTCCATGAGCTCCTAAAAATATTGTTTTGAATTTTTATCTCTGTCCAATATTTTCAGAGGGCAACATGAGCATTTTCTTGGACCCTTTTGGAGAAATTTTTATTTGGGTCATTTTCAAAAATGATTCTGAGGGTTCCACCAATCCTCATTTCAAATTTAAAATGAAATTTAAATATGATGCACAAATGGCTAGCTAGCCTAGGTCATACCAGACTAGGGATGTGACACGCGCGCCCGCGCACTGTGGCCCTTCTTGGCGCCCTCACTGCGCCCGCGCCCCGCCTCTGTCCCGCGCCCGCTGGAGCTCGGCCGCTTGGGCCGCCCCTGCAACCGCCTCCTCCTCCTAGCGTCGTGCCGCCTTGCCCTGCAGCCCCGCCCGCGCGCGCGCATCCCTGACCGCGCCACAACGCCGTTTGGCTGCGCCAGCGGCTGTCCTCTTCGGCCCCGCCCGTGGCCTCTGCCGCCGGCCAACATCGGCCGCTCCTGCTGTGTGCTGCGTTCTCACCCCAGGGGGCTCCGCCCGAATCCGCGTGCCCATTAAGGCCCAGGGGCCTATGACAACGAGCCCCACGCCCCTTTTATGAAAAAAATGAATGAATAAAAATAATAGTTAAATTAATTAATTAATTATTAAGTTAATTAATTAACTTAAACCTAATTAGTCTAATTAACTTGTTTGCTAGTTAAAACAGCCAATCACAGGGGGACCCCACCCCCTGTTGACCAGTCAACGCTTGACTGGTCAATTGGGACCCCCTGCCCCACCTGTCAGCGACTGGGTGCACTTCTGTGTACCCTGTGCTGGGTGCATCTAGCATTTAACCTTCATTTTTGAATTAATTTAAATTCCAGAACATTATTGAAAATTTAGAAAATCGTAGAAATTAATCCATAACTCGGATGAAAAAGTTTTCTACATGAAAGTTACTCAGAACGACGAGATGAATCGGACTACGCAGTCCATTCATTCGCCACACATCCCTAGCATCGCGAACCTGCAACTATTCCCCTCCGGATCGTTTGTCCGAAAATGCCAAACTTGGGGAAAACTTTCCTGGATGTTTCCTCCCTTTGCCAGTATCGTGTAGTGCCACGTTAGAACACCCCTAGCGCTGCTTATTGCTTGTCATGTATATGTTTGCTCTGCATTTACTGTTTCTTCCCCCTCTTCTCTCCAGTTGACCCCGAGACCCCTGCTGATGCCCCTGTGATCGACTACGTCGACGACGAACCTTCTTCCCTTCAGCGGAGCTTCCAGGCAAGCCCCCCCCCCTTTGATCATCCTGATATAGCCCATTCCATTCTCTCATGCTTGCATTAGATTTTACTATTGTTATTGTTTGCTCCTATTCTGATGCATAGCCTGCTTTTGTAACCTGCTCATTGTACCTTACTTGCTTATCCTAAACTGCTTAGTATAGGTTGGTTAGTGATCCATCAGTGACCCCCACTTTGTCCTTGTTGCCCCTCATTCATCTTCGATGACTCGATCAACGTGATCGATGACCAGAGCCCGACACCTCACATCACATCACGCCCCTTTAGTTGCTCGACTCTGCAGATCTACTATCGAGTGCCGAGGGTGATACCTCATAACGCACTCCTCATGATAATTTTGTAGTGTAGCTATTCGGTCGTGGTCATCGAGGGTGGTTCCTCTTTCACCATTCCCGATAAGGCTTTGTCGTGCAACACCTCAAGTGTGAACCTCGAGGCTGGATCCTCTTACGCTCACCTTGATGGTTACATCGAGTGGAATCCTCCGTGGGTGATTCCTCGGGTTTTCCCCTTGACGTTTGACACACGGTTACCATGACTTTACTTGAGACCATTGTTGAAGTCGGGTCGGCCCTGAGGGGTACCCACGAGTTGATGTGATAGTCGGGCGGGCCCGTTGAGCACCCACGAGTTTTCTACGTGGCACGGCCGGGCAGTCTGGGCCCTTGCCGTAAGTCCACGAGACGGGGCAACGGGGTCACATTATCGTGACTCTCTGCTCGTCTCCGCGAGCCCCCAATGCACTAACAGGTTTGGGTATTTGTTCTGAGTTGGCCTTTGGCCTTTACGCACTAACCACCACGCGAGAATAGTTCTGGGCCTCGACGTCGCAGTATCAGCCGAAGCTTTGTCAGACGTCCAGTTCAGCGGTGCGGCAAGGTCGGATCGAGCTGGCCATCCAAGGCGGTGCTGGTATCCACCCTGCTCACAATGACCCGGAGTGCTACGGGCGATGGGGCCAAGACCCCGGAGTGCTAAGGATGTAGACCGGCGGGGACCTCTTTGCTGAGCCTAGGTAGGGTTGCGACGTGTTAATCTTCCGAGGCCGGGCATTGACCCCAGAAAGGTGTGTCCAGCCAGAGTGATCAAGTGTGTTGGGTAACATGGTGCACCCTGCAGGGAAGATATATATTCGAATACCGTGTCCGGGGACATTCAGACTTATATCCTGATCTTATATAACTAGAAATGGATACTTGAGATATGTGATGGATATGTGGCTCCGAGATTGCTTTTCTGCAGGGAGTCGGAGAAGGATCTCTGGGCGTTGGTTCTACAACATGTTTGTTAAATATTAAACTGCTATTCTTTACTCTTCTACATGCTGCAAGATGCTCGGAGCTTCTTGAAGATGCTAGTCTTCGATAGGCTAGGCCTTCCCCCTCTATTCTAGCATTCTGCAATTCAGTCCACAGATGCAACCCTTCCATTTGATACCAATGCATATTTAGTATAGATTTGATGCTTGCGAGTACTTTGGATGAGTACTTGCGGTTGCTTTCTACCCCATTTCCCCCTTCTTTCTTCTTTCCGGTTGATGCAACCAGATGGTGGATCCCTGGAGCCAGATGCCACCGCCGGTGGATACTACTACGTGGAGACCCCCGATGGTCAGGAGTAGTTAGGAGGTCCCGGGAAGGAGGCCTTGCCTCTCCAATCGTGTTGCTTTTGTGCTAGCCTTCTTAAGTCATCCATGTTTAACTTATGTCTGTACTCAGATATTGTTGCTTCCGCCGACTCTTCTGTATCGAGCTATGTATTCGAGCCCTCGAGGCCCCTGGCTTGTAATATAAAGCTTGTATTATTTTATTTGTGTCTAGAGTTGTGTTGTGATATCTTCCCGTGAGTCCCTGATCTTGATCGTACACATTTGCGTGTACGATTAGTGTACGATTGAATTGGGGGCGTCACAGTCCGCTCTTCGATCGACGTGATGCACGTGACGAAGAACCTTTGCGTGAACCTGCTAGGCTTCTTGGGCGTGTATGGGAAGAAAAAAGATACAGCGAAGGCACAGGAGGGCCTGCAATGTTTGCACGAAAAAGACGCCTTGCCTCCAAAGCAGTATGAAGGTCCTGCCAGCTACGCTCTTACCAAAGAAGAGAAGGAAATATTCTTTGAATGCCTGCTCAGTATGAAGGTCCCGTCTGGCTTCTCGTCGAATATAAAGGGAATAATAAATATGGTAGAGAAAAAGTTCCAGAACCTAAAGTCTCATGACTGCCACGTGATTATGACGCAACTACTTCCGGTTGCATTGAGGGGGCTTCTACCGGAAAACGTTCGATTAGCCATTGTGAAGCTTTGTTCATTCCTCAATGCAATCTCTCAAAAGGTGATCAATCCAGAAATCCTACCAAGGATAAGGAGTGATGTGGCGCAATGTCTTGTCAGTTTGGAGCTGGTGTTCCCACCATCTTTCTTCAATATCATGACACACGTCCTAGTTCATCTAGTCGACGAGATTGTCATTCTGGGCCCTGTATTTCTACATAATATGTTCCCCTTTGAGAGGTTCATGGGAGTCCTAAAGAAATATGTCTGTAACCGCGCTAGGCCAGAAGGAAGCATCTCATGTGCCATCAAACAGAGGATGTCATTGGGTTTTGTGTTGACTTCATTCCTGACCTTAAGAAGATAGGTCTCCCTAAATCGCGGTATGAGGGGAGACTGGGTGGAAAAGGACGCTAGGAGGGAACTCAATAGTATGTAGGGATGGGTATTCTTGGTCTCAAGCACACTACACGGTTCTACAAAATTCTACCTTGGTGACCCCGTATGTTGATGAACACAAGAACATTGTGCGCTCCAAACACCCGAACTAGTGTTAGGACTGGATTACATGTGAACACCTCAGGAGTTTTGGCAGTTGGTTCCAAACACGTCTCAGGTGTGACAACACTGTTTCTGATGACTTGTACTTATTGGTGAGGGAACCATCTTCGACTGTAATGACCTACAAAGGGTAGGAGATGAATGGGAATACATTTTACACGATCTCCCAAGATCAAAAGAGCACCAACCAAAACAGTGGTGTCCGCTTTGATGCAGCAACCAATCGGGGAAAGGACACATATTATGGTTACATAGTGGACATATGGGAACTTGACTATGGAAATGATATTAAGGTTCCTTTGTTTAATTGCAAATGGGTCAATCTGTCAGGAGGCAGGGTACAGGTAGACCCACAGTACAGAATGACATCAGTGGATCTGAACAATCTGGGGTACACAGAAGAGCCATTCGTCCTAGCCAATGATGTGGCACAAGTTTTTTATGTGAAGGACATGTCTACCAAACCGAGAAAAAGAAAATATAAGGAAGCGGATCATACGGTGAGCCAAAGCACCACATAGTTCTTTCAGGAAAAAGAGACATCGTGGGATTGGAGGGCAAGACAGAGGTGTCTGAATATTATGAAAAGTTTCATGATATTCCTCCCTTCAAAGTCAAGGCTGACCCAAGCATCCTATTAAACGATGAAGATTATCCATGGTTACGGCGCAATAAGCAAAGAACAAAAGCGAAGAAAAAGTGAATACTTTCTATCAACAACTATTATGATGATGCCTTTGATGTAGAATATCACTGCAGTTACATTTGAATAAATGAAATCCCTTTGTAACAGATGAGTTTTTATCTGAAACCCTGATACTTCCAAAGAGATTGTTTGCTTTGTATCCAATTTTTGTCGTAACCCTCTCAACTTTTTAGCACATGCTATGTGGGTGTAATGATGATACCATGCCAACTTTCAACCTTTTCAGAGTTCATTTGTAGTGCTTTTCAATTTAAGGCTCATTTAGCTCAAATAATGAACTAATAGCAAAAAGAATGAACTAAAAGCAAAAGAATGAACTAATAGCAAAAGGTATCAACTCAAAAACTTTTATAAACCTCTAGTATTATTGAAACTAAAATTATATAAAATTTATGCAACCAAGATTATCAAAGTATTTTCTGTTCAAAACATTAAAATCAAAAAGAATTTCCATAAAGATTTTTTTGCTAGAAACTTTAATAGCAAAAGAATTATCATAAAGAATTTTTGCGTTAGAAACTAAAATAACAAAATCTGTTTTTGAATATAATGATAAAACACAGTAATATTAAATAGAAGGAAAAAGAATCACCCAAAAATCTATGTTTATAGTAAAGTTATTCAAAAAGTAGTGATTCACACAAATTTTAAAAAATTCAATTTTAAACTATTCAATTTGGAAAAGAAATGGCACTAACAGAAAGTTTATATTTTTTTATTACCTAAAAGCATAAGGAACTAAAAAATAAAGCAAAAAACAAAAGAAAATAAATAATGCAAAAAACAGAAGAAGAAAACTGGGAAAAATAAAAAATGCCATCTACTGGGCCACTACGGCCTGAATACGACTAGAAACCCTACCATGGGCCAGGATTCAGGCCCGCAGAAGGCCCACCAGGCATAGCAGTGACAATTAGGCCCGTAAGCCTGCAATAGAGAGAAGCTTGAGAGGGGTGCGGCAGTGGGGCTTATAAACCACTGCCCGCCCCTCTCAACTAGCGAGGTGGGACTAAAGTTTTGGCCACGGGCAGTATGACGCCTTTGGTACCGGTTGGTGGCACAAACAGGTACCAAATGCTGTCATTGGTACCGGTTCGTGGCACCAACCGGGACCAATGACCACCTTTAGTACCGGTTGGTGCCACCAACCGGGACCAAAGGCCTCTGCTTCCCGCCCTTTGGGCTGCTAAAAAGAGACCTTTGGTCCCGGCTGGTGGCACCAACCGGGACTAAAGGGTGGCATTCGTCCCAGTTTGTGCAACGAACCGGGACCAAAGCTCTGTTTATATAAGCAGGACTTTTGAAATTTTCGTTTTAGTTCCTCATTCTCCCACTGCCCTCTGCCCCGTCGCCGCCGTCTCCGTCGCCCGCGCCCGTCGTCGCCGCCCCGACGCCACCCCGCGACGTCGCCATCAGCGCTGACACCGTCGCCGCCCAGACGTCGTCGTCGCCCCGCGCCACCGCTGCCCCGACCTCGCCGCCTCGACGCCGTCCTCGTCACCGACCTCGAGCCCGTCATCCTCGTCGCCGACGTGCCCTCGCCCGCGCCCTCGCCCGTGCCGTGTGTTTTCCTCGTCGCCAACCTCTGCCCCGACGCGGCCCTGCCCGCCTCGACGCACCCCTGCCCGCCGCCGACGCCCTCGGCCTCGCCGTGCGCCCCCTGCCCTGACGCCTCCCTCTGTGACCACCGCTGCGCCCTTGCCCCCGCCGCTGCTGCCTCGTTGCGGTTTTTTTATATATGATTTTTCATATATGTATGTATTTCAATATGTATATATGTATTTTTAGATGTTTTTAGACGTTCATATATGTATGTATGTTTGTATTTTTTAGATATATGTAGTTTTTAGATGTATCTTTTGTATGCATGTATGTACTTTTTATATGTATGGAAAAGAGGAAGAAGGAAGAAAAATAAGGAGAGGAAAAAGGAAAATAAGAAGAGGAAGAAGGAGAAGAAGAAGAGAAGAAGAAGAAGAAGAGAGGAAGAAGAGGAGAGAAAAAATAAGAAGAGGAAGAAGAAGGAAAAAAAAGAGGATAAGAAGAAGGAATAGATGAGAAGAAGAAAAATAGAAATTCTATTTTTCTTCTGCTCCTCTATTCCTTCTTCTTCTCCTCTCTTTTTCCTCTTTTTTTCTTCTATTTTTTCTTCTTCTTCTCCTCTATTTCTTCTTCTTCTTCTTTTTATCGGGAACAAGGGTGTCGAGGATTACTGAGGGGTCAAGGGTCGAAAACTAGGCTAGAGGGTCATGAGGGACACAGAGGGGTCGAGGGTCGCCGAGGGGTCGAGGGGTGGAGGGTCGCCGAGGGGTCGAGGGTCGCCGAGGGGTCGAGGATCGAGGGTTGTCGAGGGGTCGAGGATCGCCAAGGGGTCGATAGGTTGCCTAGTGTCAAAGTATTGAAGATTTCCATGGCTTCATCATTAGCCGGAATTAACCGGGGCATGATGGTACGAAGTTCTCCAAAGTTATTCTAGAATGGAGTCCCGGATAGGATAATCCGCCATTTGGTACAAATTTTATCACATGCCTTCCAAATAGCGATATTCGGAAGGCTCTTGCTGTACTTTGTACCAAAAAGCGAATTATCCTATCTGGGATTCCGTTCCAAAATAACTTTGGAGAGCTTCGTACCATCACGCGCCTGTTACTTTCACCTGACAAGGTTTTGTTTGAATCCTTTGACACTACACAAACATCGGACAATCATGAGTGGGAGGCGGTCGATATACCCCCGACCCTCTCTGATAACTTCGACAAGAGGGGCGGTCGATATATATACCCCCTCCCCGATAACATTTTTTCTATGTATATGTCGTTGTTGTTGATATACCCCCTCCCCGATAACTTTGATATATCCATCTCTCATGTTTGTATATTAATTGCCATGTTGTAATATTTGCAGAAACTATGGATCATCAAAGAGACTTCGATCAAGAAGAGATATTTGGGGACATAATCCATGACGGAGGTGATGTAGTCGCGTCGTTTCTCAACGACATCGAAGAAGGTATGCAAGGAGAGGAAGCAGGCTGCGTTGATCAAACAATGGAGGAGGGTCATGATCGTGATGGTGGCTCCGGCGACCGTGATGACAGCTCTGGTGACCGAACGGAGTCGGAATCAGCTGTTGCAAAGTCCGGCGAGGTGTATATATATATTAATTAAGCATGTGCTGACTAGCTAAATGTGCATTAATTGTTTTGGTATGTACATATATTAACTCTTCTTTCTTCTTTTATATAGCCCTCCGGATCAAGCAATACTTCAGTAAAGAAACGAGGCTCGAAGAAAAAGTTGCGCCAGGATGAAAGGTTCACGATCACAGAAATCTCGCGCAATGGCCAACCGATTAAACCCCTTCGGACCAAGGAAGCATTTTCTGCTCAGTGCGGGGTTCTTGTTAGGGACATGATTCGGATCAGCATCGAGCTATGGAATGAGCCTAAGAAGGAAGAGCTTCTTCAAGTTTCTTTTGTCGGAGATAGATAGAAAGTAGATCTTTGGAAAGCGCTGAAGGTAAATTTCACCCTATCGGAAGAGGAGGATCCGTAGAATCCAGTTATAGAGCCATTGATCAAGTCCTATGCTCTCAAGAAGATGTCAGATCTATTCAGGAGGTGAAAGAATGGGTTGAAAACAATGTATGTCGACCAAGACAAGACTCCAGAATTCACCGGCCGATTTGAGAAGATAAGAGATCATTGGCCCGTATTTGTGGCCAATAAGAGATCGGAGAGGAGTAAGAAGATGTCAGTGACTAACAAGATAAATGATGCAAAGAAGGAGCATTACCATTGCCTGGGGTCAGGTGGCTACCTCAAAGCCCGGCCGTTGTGGGAGAAGGCTGAGCAGGACCTGATTGCTAAAGGGAACGAACCAGAGACATCACACTAGCCAGACCATTGTAGGACTTGGTTCTTCGGGGCGGGTGGAACATTGGACCCTGAAACAGGGAAGTGCTGCTGGACAGATGAGCAACATGCAACACCTGACACGAAGCTTCAGAAAGCAATCAACGAAGTGCGGGAAGGGAAGTTCGTTCTCGGCAGAGAGAAAGACGAGCTCACAAGGGCCCTCGGGAATCCTGAGCACCCTGCACGAACACGAGGCATGCCAGGCTCCGTTCCGTGGAAGGTTAGGTTTCCCGATGCAGGCGGTTACAAAACCCAAGAGAAGAGGAGGAAAGTGGAGCAGAGCAAACTACAGGAGCTAAGGCAAGGGTAAGAAAGCTAGAGGACCGAGATGCTGAGAACCAGCAGCTGCGAAATCCTGCCCAAGATGCTACCCCAGAAGCTACCCCACCATCTCAGCGGAGAAGCAGCGTGGCTTCCACCAAGCTCGTTCAGCAGCCTGACTTGTTGACGGGTCCTAGCTACCCCATGGATTTTATCACGGATTCACACCAGTGCCACCTTATGACGCAATGGGATCAGCTCAAAGTCAAGGCGGCTGTCGGCTCTGTGTTCCCTCCTTCACCCGGAGCAAATTCTCAATGCCGTTTGATTCCACAAGGCTATGCTGTTGTCATGGTGGACGAAATAACGGAGGGATTTGAGGAGCTCCAGCTTGACCACCCTACAAGTGATGGGGAGACTCAGTTGGGTCTTGCTATGCATACTCCCTGTCTATGGCAGAAGGAGCACATCAAGCTTCTAAACTTCATGGCTCCTGCTAGTCAGCTGGGCACTCCGCTTCCTCCGCGTCCTCCTCCTCCGGCGAGTGATCCCCCTCCTCCGCCTCTTGCTCCAGCGCCTGAGGGCGGCAGTACTCCGCCTCCTTCTCCGCCTGCTCTGGCCCGTCCGAGCAGCCCGCCTCCTCCTTCGCCGCCTCGTAAGCAACGGCGGAACATAGATGCCGCCGCTCCGGCTACTCCAGCGCGTCGTAGCAGTCCGCCTTCGGCTGCTCTACCTCTTAACGAATGAAAGAAGACAGCCGCAGCCGCACCGGCTGCTCCAGCGTCTAGCAATACAGCCAGAGGCGGGAGGCAATACAGGTACGGTCTATCATCTGTCAAGCCTCTAGAACAGGAGGCAGTACAACCAGAAGCAGAACGAAGAAAAGGGAAACAAATTCCCCAGCTCGGCGAACAAGCGAAGCAATCGTGCCTCCCGCTCAATGTGTCTAGCAATATCATCGCTAATCTTCCGGGGGTGCTGCTCGGTACTAACCCTAGAGATTACATGGCCGACAAAGATGCAATAATTTTTGGAACAATGGAGGAGGTGGACATATTCATATTCGAGCACGGGAAGCCTCTCGTCAGACCTGGTACTTCCCTAACAACGATGATGCAAAGATTCCATGATTGGTACATGGACATCTGCACGAATTCTGGGAAAAATACTTTGTCGCTATCGGTTAAAGAGGAGCACGACCTCGTTGGAATTGATCTGTTGTCAGTTCCATTTGAGGAGTTCTTCTAGTTCTACAATCAAATGGCCCTCGATAAAACAATCATCACTTGCTACTGTCTATAAGTACTACTTCTCTGTAATTAGTTAAGTCTCTATATATAGCTCAGCTCTTTCATTGCATGTATATATAATTATCCTCACTATATTATGCAGATTGAAGATCGCCGAATTGAAGAAAAGACAAGTAGGTGATATTGGGTTAATTAACACAAATCTCATGGATGAATGGATTGTTAAACATGATGCCAGACAAACCGAGGCCAAGTTGCTCGCATTGTTACTTCGAAATAAAAACAAAGCTACAATACTCTTTCCTTACGAATACAAGTGAGTGTTACTGTCTTGTGCATATTCGGTTTCCCTTATTACTCGAGGTTATAGTAATGTAATTGATGAGTAGGGACTAGTAACCGTCATAGACTCCAAACAAAAAAATCCGGAGGAGTATGCGACCATGACTAAGATGCTCGAGAAGTAAGTTCAATCGATCATTATCGCACCAGATCAGCAACTTTGTTCATTTCCTGATATCAAGTATTTGTTTTCTTTCTCTGGCAGGGTTTGGAAAAAGTTCACCGCACAACCTCCGGGACTGCCGGCGCAACTGCGATTTGACCACCCGAAAGTAAGTACTAGCTACTAGCTAGTTCCGCGCATCTCCCATTGATTCTAGCTAGTTTCATCAATACCATTTAGCATGCTTGCTTATCAGTTTGATTGACCTCTATTTCTTGTAAAGTGGTTGTGGCAGGAACCCGGGAATGCTTTGTGTGGATACTACATTTGCGAGTTCATCCACCACACCACCTGTGAGCGGGGCTACTCTAAACAACAATATGAAGTGCGTAAGCAATAATATTCACAATTTTTTATTACCATCATTTGTGTTCAGTTTCATTCATATATATGTATTGACCCCATTCTTGAAATGATATATGGCAGACGTCCGATGAACTACTACCACAAAATCGCATACGAGCAATTCAAGAGGAATTGGCGGGATTCTTTCTTGACCACGTCATCGACAAACACGGAGAATACCATGTGGAAGTTGAGTTCAAATGTTAGGGGACGTAAGAGATCTTATATTGTATATATATATATATATATGTAGCCAGTAGCGTCGGATAGATATACAAAAACTTGTTATTCGACCAATCTATCGGAGAAGGAGAGGTTGATCACTTCTCTGTGTTCTTGACGATCTTCTGTACTTAATTGTTTCCTTCATTTGCTTACTAGCTAGCTAGCGTGTCGAGTCCTCTCTATACGTAGCATCGACCAAGCACGGATATAAGAGAGGACATTCCTCTCTATTAGCTAGCTAACACAATATATGAAACCCCTAAATTAACCCTACAAAAACCCCCACCCCCCCCCCCTTCAGAAAAAAAACCCAGCCCCTGAACTGCTGATGCATGGAGACCTTTTGGCCGGTTGGTGGCACCAACCGGTACAAAAGGTCCCCTGCCTTGGCAAGCCGCTACGTCCACGTGGAGCCCTATCTGTACCGGTTCCAGATCGAACCGGGACTAAAGTTGGAGGGCTTTAGTTACGACCCTTTAGTCCCGGTTCATGAACCGGGACAAATGGCCCTCACAAACCAGTTCGAATGGCCTTTTTCTACTAGTGGGCACATATATATATAGGTACAAGGGGTGCGGCCGATATCTTGTCTCCTAAGATACACGCATATATAGAGGGAGACATACACTACATGTACAACATACGAAACCCAAACCTACGTATCCCCGCAGTCGAAGCGTCACCGGAGACGCAGAGACTGGACCGAAAGCCCTCGAAGGTCGAGGTGGGTAGTCCCTTCGTCATGACATCGGCGAACTGCTGATCGATGGGCACATGGAGAACACGAACACGACCAAGTGCGACGTGCTCCCTGACGAAGTGGATGTTGAGCTCAATATGATTCGTCCGTCGGTGATGGACAGGGTTGGCAGCAAGGTACACCGCAGAGACGTTATCACAGTAGTCAAGCGTCGCCTTGGTAACCTCACATAGCAACTCCTGAAGTAGCTGTCGTAGCCAAGAGCACTCCGCGACGGCATTGGCCACGGCCCGGTACTCAGCCTCGGCGCTCGATAGTGAGACAGTGGGTTGTCGTTTAGACGACCACGAAATCAGAGAGGGCCCAAGGTAGACGTAGTAGCCGGAAGTGGAGCGGCGAGTGTCGGGACACCTAGCCCAGTCGGCGCCGGAGTAGGTGACAAGGCTGGTGTCAGGTGATGCCGTCAGGGTGAGACCCATGGCTATGGTGCCATGTATGTACCAAAGAATACGTTTCACGAGAGCCCAATGGGTGTCACGAGGAGCATGCGTATGAAGGCACACCTGCTGGACAGCGTACCAAATGTCCGGACACGTCAGTGTGAGGTACTGAAGCGCAGCAACGATGGAGCGGTAGAAGGGAGCGTCGGACGCCGGAGAACCCTCAACAGCGGACACCTTAGCCTTCGTGTCGACAGGCGTGGGAGCAGGCTTGCAGTTAAGAATGCCCGCTCGCTCCAGAAGCTCATAGGCGTACTTCTGCTGGTGCAGGAAGAAGCCAGTGGCCCGGCGCACGACCTTGATGCCGAGGAAGTAGTGGAGAGCCCGCAAGTCCTTGAGGGCGAACTCGGTGCCGAGGCAAGCTGTGATCTGCTGATGTAGCGCTGGCGAGGATGTAGTCAGGATGATGTCGTCGACATACAGGAGGAGATACGCGGTGGCGGGGCCATGGTGATAAACAAATAGGGAGGCATCGGACCGGGTGAACCGGAACCCCTGCTGCTGAAGGAAGGCCGCGATCTGCTGGTACCAGGCCAGAGGTGCCTGCTTCAACCCATAGAGAGAATGGGAGATCAAGCACACGTGTTCCGGATAGTCGGTGTCGACGAAACCAGTAGGCTGCTGACAGAACACCTGCTCGTCGAGATGGCCATGCAAGAAAGCATTAGACACATCGAGCTGGTGGACTAGCCAGGCGCGAGAAACAGCAAGCTGGAGGACAGCGCGAATCGTGCCCGATTTGACAACCGGGGCGAAGGTGTCGGTGAAGTTCATGCCGGCACACTGGCGGAAGCCGCGCACCACCCAACGCGCCTTGTAGCACTCGAGAGAGCCATAGGGGCGAGTCTTGTGGCGGAAGACCCACTTTCCAGTGATGACCTTGGCACGGGGAGTCCATGGAACAAGCTGCCATGTACAGTTGCGCTGCAGGGCGTCAAACTCCTCACGCATTGCAGCTAGCCAATTCAGATCCCGAAGGGCAACGCGAGCAAAAGTGGGAGCGGAGACGGCGCCGAGGTAGGTGCAGCATACGCGTACTCGTCCGACGGGTAGCGCATGCTAGGACAAAGTGTCCCAGTCCGAGCCCGAGTGACCACACCGGTGAGGGGCGCTGCCTCGGACGCGGGAGCCGCATCGGGGGCAGTGGAGGGGGCCGAGGGGGCCGCTGCGACGGGGGCCGCCGACGCGGGGAGCGTGGGCAGGGCCAAGTCCGGTGCACAGCTGGGCGGTCCACCAGAGGTGGAGGCAGGGGCGAACCGCGCCGCGGCAGATGCCGAAGGTGACGGTACCTGCTGAAATGGGAACACCAGCTCATCAAAGTACACATGCCGCAAAGTGAAAACGCGGTGGGACACAGGATCATAGCACCGGTAACCTTTGGTGTTGGGAGGATAACCAAGGAAAATGCAAGGAAGCGACCGGGGAGCGAATTTTGTGAGGAGCAGTGGACGCGGTGCTAGGGTAACAGAGACACCCGAAGATGCGAAGACCATCATAAGATGGAACTGCACCAAAGAGGAATTGGTGAGGAGTGTAGTTCCAGCGGGAACGACAGAGACAAATGTTAATAAGGAGGCTGGCGTTCGCGAGCGCGTCCGGCCAGAACCGTGGAGGCACGTAGGACTGGAAGAGCAACGTGTGGACACTGTCATTAAGAGTGTGAATGACGCGTTCGGCGCGACCATTCTGCTGCGACATGTAGGGGCAGGTGAGACGAAAGATGGTGCCGTGGGACGCAAGTAAATTGCGGACGTGACGTTGTCAAACTCCTTGCAGTTGGTAGTTCGCAAGGCGAGAATAGGACGAACGAACTGTATGGTGACATATGAATAAAAAGTTGTGAGTGTGGCAAGAGCGTCGGACTTGCGACGGAGAGGGAATGTCCACACATAATGAGAAAAATCATCCAATATCACCAAATAGTATAGATAGCCCGTGTCCGGGGACGTCCAAACATCACTATGCAATAACTGAAACGGAAAGGTGGAAATGTCTATAGACTTGCTAAAGGAAAGACGAACGTGCTTGCCAAGACGGCAAGCCTCACAAGTGTTATCGTCGACCTTATCACATGAGAAAGAAAAACTCTGAAGAATCTGACGCATAACGGTGGAGTTGGGATGACTGAGACGGGCATGCCAAAGATCGACACTAGCGGCGAAGGCGACGGGACGACAGGTGGTGGTGGCGCCGGAGGGATGCACTGGGTAAAGCTCGTCCGGGCTGTCACATCGGTGGAGTACCATCCGTATACGGGCGTCCTTCACAGAAAAACTGATATCGTCAAATTCAACAGTGATAGGATTCTCACGAGCAAGGCGACAAATAGAAACGAGATTAGTGACTAAGTCAGGAGACACAAGAACATTAGACATATTGACAGGAGTAGAGGTAGAGGGACATGACATATGACCGACATGTGCAATGGGTAGGGAGGTGAACAGGAGCGGCAGACGTGAGGTTACAGGGATGAGAAGACATGTGAGCGGTGGCGCCCGAGTCCATGTACCAGTCACCGCCGCCACTATAGGAGCTCGGAGACGGGGCGGAGTGCAGAGCAGCGAGAAGGGCCGTGTCCCACGGCGGCGGTACCTGAGGAGGGTAAAACCCTCTGTAGGCTGGCGCGGGGGCTGCACCGAAGGCCGACACGGCGGCGGCGCCGTAGGCGGGCGCGGTCCCATAGGCCGGCGCGGCGGTGGCGCCGTAGGCAGGCGCGGCGCCGTAGGCGGGCGCAGGTGGGAGGGGGGAGGGCACCATAGCCGCTGTAGGGAGGGGCGTTCTGTGCGGCGAAGAGAGCCTGGTGGCTCGCCGGGCGAGGCCCAAGGATGACCGGAGCGGGAACCTGAGGGGCCAGCATCAAGTACGTGTGGACGACGCCGGCCCACGAGTTGATGTCGTGCCTGCTACTGCTACTGACGAGCCCTCCCCCCCGGGCGTCTGTTGCTGCTTGCGGCCGCCCCCGCGACGGTTGTCGCGGTGCCCGCCACCCGGCTGCTAGGGGCAGCGGGAGGGGCGGGAGGCGGAAGTACCCAGGAGGCGCGGGGGGCGGCGGCTGCTGCCGCGACGCGGGCGGGGCGGCCGGTGGAGGGGCGCCACGTGACGTGCCGGCGGCGAGGGCTTGATGCTGCACACACTTCTTGACCCCCTTCATCCGGCGCTCCTCCAATCGCAAGTACGCCATGAACTTGGGGAAGGAGGGCTCCGACATCAAGGTGAGGTTGGAGGCGACGTTGCCGAAGTCCTCGTTGAGGCCGGCGGTGAGCGTGCTGAGGAGGAGGTCGCCATCAACCTTGGCTCCAATGTCGCGGAGCTCGTCCGCCAACGTCTTCAGGCGGCGGCAGTAGTCATCAATGGACTGTTCATCCTGGTGACAGTTAAAAATTTCCTGCTTCAAAAAAACGCGGCGCTGAAGCTTGTTGTCGGTGAAGAGGTCGTTCAGCTTGACCCACATGGCGCGGACGTCGTCGCCGGCGCTCACGACCGTGTGGAACAAGTCTTTGGAGATGGTGGTGAAGAACCACCGGATGATCATGGCGTCGATCCCGGTCCACTCGACGGCGTCCACCATGGCGCAGGAGTCAACGGTGCCATCCACATGATCCACGAGGTTGTTCTCGCGGAAGAGCAGCGAGAAGTACGTCTTCCACGCGAAGTACATGGAGTTGGAGGCGTCGAGGACCACGGGGACACGTGCGTGTACGTTGATGTCGCGGATTTTAGCAGGGTCGACGGCGAAAGGGTTGGAGTAGGTGGAGGCGTTCGATGACATGGCAGTGAGGGTGTGGGGAAGGGTGCAGCGCGGCTATGGTGGGGCGGCGCGGTGGTGGGAGATGGGCGGCGCGGCAGGAGGGCAGCGCGGCGGGGAGGAGAAGACGCGTGGAGAGGCGCCCGTGGGGAGAGGGGGTGGCGACGGCGTGGGGCGGCGGCGGCGGGGGTGGCGGCGTCCCGAGGCGGCCGCTAGGGTTTGCGGAAGCGGTAGGATCGACTTGCGATAGATACCATGTAGAGAATGATTTGGTGCATCAATAATTGATTGATCGTGCACTAGGCACATATATATAGGTACAAGCGAGTGTGACCGGTATCTTGTCTCCTAAGATACACGTACATACAGAGGAAGACAGACACTACAAATACTGCATACGAAACCCAGACCTACGTACATGTACACATGTTCAACAGGTTGTACGGCAGGGTAAACCACCATACACCATGAGCTCGATTTCATTTTTTTCGAAAGGGAACGTAAAAACCAGTTTCTTGAAAATCTCAGAATTTGTGGATTTGAATTTTGATTTCAAAGTTTTTCTTCAGAATATTATATGTTTATGTCTTATTCTACACAACTTCTACCTATTCGAGTGGTCAGCGCGTCCTTCCTTCCTTCGAAAGCTCTTGTGTTTGAAAAAACCCTCCCGCTCGGTGCTAGAATTTAAAAAAAATATGAAAATACTTTAAAAAGTGAGTTGGCAAAAATTGAGAATCGATCATGCGACCCACTGAAGTATATATCGACAAACGCCTTACCACCAAGTTGAGGGATGACTTCAGTTTGTAAAGCCATATGAGCGCTATTTGACATTAGTTATACATTTATATTTTTTCAAAAAAAAAGGACAATACTTAAAAAATTTGGCGCATAATAGGAAGGCCGGTTTTGGACCGGTTCCCGAAAATCCCGGTCGAGATTAAAAACCCTGGCGGCAACACAATTGTTTTTGTTTTTTGCGGCACGGCAACACAATTGTTTTTTCCTAACACAGTACAGACGCAAGCGTTTATATACATGCGCACACACGAATACCCTACCCCTATGAGCACCTCCGAAAGACTGAGCCGGCATATCATCTTAAAATTTACGAAGTCACCGTAGTCACCTCGTCGTCGACGCACTTGAACCCTGGTGGGCTGGGGATACCGTTCCTCTAGCCATCGAACCACATGTTGGTTCGCGGCAGCACAATTGTTAAAGAGTAAAAAAACAACCACAAAATAAAGCAAGAAAGAAAAGAGGGAAAAAATGGAAAGAAACGCATAGGTAAAGTCGGATTACTGGACCCAGTGAGTGCCCACCCGGTTTCCAGTTCTCATGCAGCCAATCGGGCGCAATGTGCATTCCTCAGCAAATAGCCAGGTCGACGCCGCCACGCCACCCTGCCGTGCAATCTTACACCCACCGTCCAGTGTATCCATTCTCCTTCACGCCAATGGCTATCATGGATCCCTTCACCGCCGAGCTGCTCTCGGGCCCTCCTATCCCCGTCGCCTTACCAGGCGGCGGCGCCGAGACGAGGGACATTGACGACTACCTCCGAGCCATCGGTGCACTTCCTGCGCTTCGACCCGTCGACCACTACGCCGCAATGAAGGAACCCGTACCATCCCTGCTCCTGGAGACCGCCGTCCCGGTCTTCGATGCCCCTGAATCCAACAACGCGGCCACGCGTCCGCGGCTCTCTGACTACGACGCCGACATCGACTTCAACCTCCGCAAGCTGGAGATGAACGTCGAGGAGCCGCCGAGGCCAGACTACCTGAAGACGGTGCAGGGAGATCGGATGACCCCGTCGATGCGCGCCAACCTTGTTATCTGGATGGACGGGTTTACTCGGTACTACGGCCTGGCCCCCGGCACGCTTCACCGCGCCGTCTCCTACGTCGACCGCGTGCTGTCAGCGCGAACCTTACCTACGACTAACATGGAGTATGAGCTCCATCTCCTGGGCGCCACGGCCGCCTTCACCGCCGCCAAATATGAGGAGCGGGACACCATATTCAAGGTGAACGCCGCGAAAATTGCCGACGACTGTGGGTTCGCCACGAGCAAGGAGGTGATCGACATCGAGTGCAAGATGTTGGCGGTGCTCCGGTACGATTTCAGCGGACCAACGGCCTACACCTTCGTGGACCACTTCACCAGGTACAGCGAAGGAGAGCGCGACCTGGAGGTTCAGAAGTTGGCGCATCAGCTCGCCGAAACATCGCTGGTCGACTACAGATGCCTGCAGCTCATGCCGTCCGCCGTGGCGGCGTCGGCGGTCTTTCTGGCCATGCTGATCTTGAACCCAATGGCGAGCCAGGTTCGACAGTGGAACAGAGAATTCACGGAGCTGACAGGGTACAAGCCCACGGACCTCGTCCTTGGCATTGAGTCGTTGTACATGATGAATCCCGATCCGCGCTTCGTGATCTTGCCGGCGTTTTTGCAAAACGAATAAGAATTGTAATGGGAAATTTAGGGGCGGACAGCCACTTGCATGATTCAGCCATGAGTTGTTGAAAAAATTAGGATGTTTAGGTGTACAATTGGCAAGCTCCCTTTGAATTATATGACATACTTTCAGATTGAATCATTGGATTGTACGAAATTGTCAAAGAAAATGAGTGATTTTGGTTGCCCATTTTTCCGCATACAAAAATCTAGAAGTTTAACCTATAAATTCAGTTTGAGAAATGCCTAACAGCTCCCGGGTGCCCCTACACCCTCATGAACAGTAAATTCATAAAAAATTGAAAACAAATCGAAAAAAATCTGAAACTTTCAGGAATCAAAGATTATCAAAATTTTGATGTTCTTGCAAAGTTCCAGCAACAAATAACCTTCGTGGAGCCCTCACAAAAAAAATCACTGCTAAAAATGTACATAAACTGTGAACAATGAAATTTCACACACATCTAGTATACATCTATAAATACTTGTGTAATTTTCAGATTTTTTTTAAACTTCAAAAGTTCATTTTTTAATGTTCAAAAATTTCAGGCTCCATGGAGCCCGAGAGCAGAAAATTAATTTTTTCCCCAAGATTCCTTTGGACAAAATAGTGAGAACATAAAGGCACCTAATCGAATTGAGGTGGGATTTTACCCTAAAAGGGGTGTCGTAAAAGGACCTATCAGCGAGCCCAAACAGAGCTTATGAATTTGCATGATAGGTGAAATATGGTGCTTGCACGAAAAGAACCTAATAGGGCATATTCTACCGAGTTAACGAGCATTCTAATGTATCTGCCGAAGCAATAGGTATAGCGCATTAAGTTACTTGCTATCCATATAGATGGAATTTCTTATGTGAAAGGTGGATTGGGTCGTCGTAAAATGGACTAGAAGGGGTGGATAGTCCAATTGAAAATTCTACACCAAATTTTAGGGTTGACAAGTTTTACAATTAGACTAGTTTGATCCTTAGGAAACGTCTACACATGCAAACTAATAAGAACAAAAGTTGTCGAATGTAAAGTGCTTGAGTTTTGGAGGATGCAAACGACGGAAGCTAGATTCTGTATGCCGAGGTTTAGGTAATTGGCACTACCCAACTCCTCGTTGGTGGAAGTATGTAAGACCACAAAGGTCTCGGCACCACGCCCACTTAGTGCATGATCACGTGTGCCACCACGATTTGTACTTAGAAGACTCACTCGTGGTAGATCTTCGTACGGAGAAGGTGATCTCATGACCTTATACAAAACTCTTGATTCCTTCACAATACGATTGTTGAATGCTATGAAGTAACTCCTAGCCCTCTAAGAGTTGTGCACCCTCCAGAAGTAACAGATAAAGCAAAATCACTTAGTAGACCATCTCAGAAAATCTTAAATCAAAGCACTCTCAATAACCCATAGGATCTCTCTCTCTCTCTCTCTCTCTCTCTCTCTCTCACACACACACACACACACACACACACACACACACATACACAAACACACACACACACACACACACACTCATATGCAAAAACACACAAAGGATATGGTTGAAGCAAAGATAAATGAACACTATGAATAGGGGTTCAACATAAGGAGAAGTTAGGCCTTCATGATTCAAGAAAAAAGTTTGGAATCACCTAAAACTGTTTGCTTTCTTCTTGAAAGTTTTGCTTTTCAAAGGCTCTCTCATAGACTCGCACAAAGTTGGCTACATTTGACTTGGAATGGCGTGGGATAACTTGTCGAAGATCTAGCCAAAACCAAGGGGTGCGGTATCTATTTATCGAAAAAAGTAACTTGCCTACAAGTGTTGGAGAAAAAAAATCTTGGAACTATAGAACATAATAAAATATTTGGAACGACTAGAGGAGAAACACACATTTCTAAAAAGTGCTCAGTACTCAGAAGTACTGATTGTCTAGTACTCCTATCAAAAACCATAGTACTTGGAAGTATCGTGAAACTAAAATGGGGGTTACTAGGACAAAAAGGTAACTCTTAACTCTATGCGCGAAGGGTGGGACAGATGAACTTTACATGAGATTTGAAGCAACGACGCTCGTGAGATTCAGTCGTATGGTCGGGGGAGAAGTTTCAGTGCAAGAGACCTTCCATCACACCAGGAAGCACCAATATAAAGGTCACTAGATCCATTGCAGACATCATTATGGGTGGTGGGTAGTGGGAGTGGAGCAGAGAGCCATTGGTCAGATGTATAACCCTTCACTAGACGTACTTCCATGGAAATATCAAAAGTTTACTAACTCCCTATCATTATTCTATCACATTTGGTTGTAAGCATCACCGGGTGGTTAATTATCCTTTTTCCATTCAACCTTCACAAATATAGTCAGCACATCACAGTGAAATTTATGTTCTCATTCAATCATAATAGAAATGACAACATTATTGATATAACATTCATTTATCATTGAAATAACAACATTAGGACCTCGACTTTTTTCTTTAAGCCTTGCACCAAAGGATATGAGATGTATTTCCACCATCCTTCTCTCATTTAGTTCATTTGCATAGGTGACTTCACGTCATAGCGGCTTTAATTTTTTCATGCTTCCTTATTGGTCCTCTTTTTAAATGTTTTAGGTCCCTTTTCATTGCTTTTAATACCTCGATTATTTCTGAAAAAACTCTTAGTCAATTCGAGACTCCTTCATATTTGGTTCACTCTAATGTTGATCTAGCTAGTTGTCATCCAATATGTTGCATTAAATCATGCTGAATTTGTTGTTTTTGCTATTGCGGATATTAATTATATCAAATATAAAAAGGCAAAAATAAAATAATGTGACATGTTAAGTTAGGACGAGTAAGATAGTTTATTATTAATTGTCTCCTAGCATGGTTGACTAATTGGCATGAAACTAAACATGGAAACCATATATCATGAGCCACCCACTCGTCCATTGCATGACAATTTCTAGATAGTCAACAACTGAACCCTAAAAAATATTTAGACCAATACTTGTTGTTTGTTATGCAATAATTGACATTGGATTGAATATCTCATAACCCAAGAAGGGAAAAAATATTTATTAAGAATTTCTTCAGTAATAATTACAACGAACTAGAGTACTCAACCCTTGTAATTTTTGGTTCGTCTTACTTCCACTTTATGTGGAAATGACTAACATCACACCAAATATTATAATCCTAATTAAACACTTCACTTTCATGGTTCACATTTTGTATCTAAGTGACTAAAGTTAACCTGCATGTTCCAACCACATTTAAACACGTTCAGTAGTGCAGAAATGCTTACATTCAATCTTAGTTGGTGGCGTGCCATTCTCAATCCACGCCACCGTTAGTTTCTCCATTACGGTGGCGTGGCCATATTCCGTATGTCATCTGTAATAGGTTACTCGTAGCATGCCTACAAAATGGTAAGCACTACTGGAATCAGCATGCCGTCTGCCCCCTCTTTATCGTCAGTTAGCAGACGGCAAGGAATGAGTTTGCCATCAGCCAACAGAAAGCAGACGGCAAAGAGGCAGCGAACGGCAAAGAGGGTGTTTGTCGTCAGCCAGCTCTTTGCCGTCTGCTAGCAGACGGCAAAGAGGGGGTGAGCGAGTCCTGGATTACGGGGTGTCCGGATAGCCGAACTATCATCATCGGCCGGACTCCAAGACTATGAAGATACAAGATTGAAGACTTCGTCCCGTGTCCGGATGAGACTTTCCTTGGCGTGGAAGGCAAGCTTGGCGATACGGATATGTAGATCTCCTACAATTGTAACCGACTCTGTGTAACCTTAGCCCTCTCCGGTGTCTATATAAACCGGATGGCTTTAGTCCATAGGACAAACAACAATCATACCATAGGCTAGCTTCTAGGGTTTAGCCTCCTTGATCTCGTGGTAGATCTACTCTTGTAATACCCACATCATCAATATCAATCAAGCAGGACGTAGGGTTTTACGTCCATCAAGAGGGCCCAAACCTGGGTAAAACATCGTGTCCCTTGTCTCCTGTTACCATCCGCCTAGACGCACAGTTCGGGACCCCCTACCCGAGATCCGCCGGTTTTGACACCGACATTGGTGCTTTCATTGAGAGTTCCTCTGTGCCGTCGCAATCAGGAGGGATGCCTTTTCCCGTCTTTAAAGACGGCGCCGTCGTCAAGGGAGCTTTGGCCACCGGCCAAACTAGCCGGCTAGGCGGTTTTCTTATGACCGCCTGTTCGGCCACTGCTCCGACAATGACCTCTCAGGTCATCAAAAGCGATCTTCATGTCAACTCGGAATTCGCCGAGCAGCTAGACCCGATGGAGCTCTCCTCCGTAAATGAGCTCTTGGATCGCATCGCCGCCCTGGGAGTCTCCACAGACTACGATCAGATTGGGCTTAAAACAGATCAGAGAGAAATTAACTCTCCCCAGGCTACCCACCACGTTGTTGTGGTAGAAGAACAACGCGGCGACTCTTCTTCTATATTGAAGACCAGTTATGTCCGGATTCCCGATCCCTCTATGCCGGATTTCCGCGGAGGGACGGACGTCAATCAAGTACTGAACCTAAAGTCAGGCATCGGACCAGATTTATTGGACAACATCTAGCAATCCAAGCTTCCAAATCCGGAAACTTCTCGGCCCTTGAGCCTCAGATGGGGCGAGGTTCTGAATTTAATTCCGCTCGCCCACCCAAACATAAGCGATCTATCTCAAATACAGCAAGAGCCCGATGAAACAGTACATCATTACTGGGCCAGATTCCTCCTGGTTATGGACAGGATAACGGACTGCCGTGAGGAAAGCGCAATCTCAATTTTCTGCAACAATTGCACGGACAAGGGAATCATGAACACCATAAGTCATCGCGAAGTTACACGCTTCGCCGACCTAGCGACCATAGTACAAAAATACTGTGCGATGGAGAGTGCCTGGAAAACCGAAACCAGGTTTTGGGACAATCCGGCCCTGAACACAACCCTAGTTCGAAATAAAAGGGTGCGTCATACTCAAGCAACCGGGTTAAAAACCAAAAAGCAAAACCCCCCTAAAGGGCACGGAATCGTACTGGAGGGATGGCTCAACGGACCCTGTAAAATCCATAGTACAGAAGGCGCCACTCCAACACATAGCCTTCGAGCATGTTGGATACTACGGCAGGTGGCCAAAACTGGCGAAGGCTTTCTAGCCCCGGGTAACCAGCCCAACAGTACCAGTACGGTATTAACAGTCTTCGAGACTTTTGCATCAAATAACATGCGGAAACGAACAATCCGCAGCCTCGCCGAAGTCTACCAAGTAGCAACAACAAATCCATGGAGCGACACGGCTATCACCTTCAATGCCAGCGACGAACCTAAATTCTGAACAGCCTGAGCACCAGCCGCTTTGGTACTCAGTCCGATAGTGGACGACTTTCGTCTTACCAAGGTACTCATGGATGGCGGCAGCGGATTAAACCTCATCTACGAGGAAACCCTCCAAAAAATGGAAATTGACTGGAGCCGCATTGAGCGAAGCAGCACAACCTTTAGAGAAATAATCCCTAGTCGGGAAGTACGCTGCATAGGAAAAATCACACCAGATGTAGTGTTCGGCTCACCGGACAATTACAGGTCCGAGGAAGTCACGTTCCAAGTGGCCCCATTCGGCAACGGATATCACACCTTGTTAGGGCGAGAGGCATTCACAATCTTCCAAGCTATACCCCATTACGGGTACATGAAGCTTAAAATGCTCGGGCCCAATAGAATCATCACTCTTGTCAGTGATCCAGATACAGCACTCCGCGCTGAAAATAAGACAGCCGCACTGGCCCTAGAGGCATTATCCGAAGCCCTAGCGGCAGAGGAACTCACTGCGGTGCGCTCCACGGTGGATAGGGACGATGTGATACTCGATAAGAGGTCTAAATCCACCTCTTTTAAACCAGCAGACGAAATAGTCAAATTCCAGGTCCATCCAACGGACCCCACAAAGACGCCTCCATTGGGGCACAATTAAACCCTGATGTAGAAGCCACACTACGAGAATTCCTTCGGGAAAATTGGGACATTTTTGCCTGGCACCCTTCAGATATGCCAGGAATCCCACGCAGGCTGGCAGAACACAACCTAAATATCCTAAAAGGATTCAAGCCAGTCAAACAGGCTCTTCGGTGATTTTCCGAACCCAAAAGACAGGCAATGGGAGAGGAGCTAGCCAAACTCCTAGAAGCCGGATTCATCAGAGATATAAAACATCCGGACTGGCTACCAAACCTGGTAATGGTACCAAAAAAGGACAAATCCTGGCGCCTTTGTGTCGATTTCAAAGACCTTAACAAGGACTATCCAAAGGATCCTTTCCCCCTCCCCCGCATCGACCAAACCATCGATGCTACCACAGGGCACGATTCATTGCGCTTCCTCGACGCATATTCCTGATACCATCAAATCAAGATGGCAGAAAAAGACCAGGCCGCAACGGCATTCATTACTCCATATGGACCATTCTGCTTCAACACAATGCCCTTCGGACTCAAAAACGTCGGTGCAACATATCAGCGATGATTCAGACATGTCTGGCTACCCAGATAGGCAAAACAATGGAGGCATACGTAGACGATGTGGTCGTTAAGACCAAACACGTCGAAACGCTAGTAGACGATTTGAGGCTTACATTCAACAACCTCCGAGCATATGACATTAAGCTCAACCCGGAAAAATGTGTTTTCGGCGTACCTCCGGAAAGCTCTTGGGCTTCATTGTATCCGGTAGAGGAATTGAAGAAAATCCAGCCAAGATCCGAGCTCTGTCACAATTGGATATCCCAAAAGACCTCAAACAAATACAAAAACTAACCGGATGCGTGGCGGCTCTAAGCCACTTCATCTCCCGTTTGGGAGAAAAGGCGCTGCCCCTCTATCGCCTCCTCCGGCGCACCGAACACTTTGAATGGACGGATGCTGCCACGGCCGGACTCGAAGAAATTAAGGCCATATTGGCAACAAATTCGGTCCTGGCCGCGCCCAACCTGGGCGAACCTATGTTATTATATATCGTGGCAACACATCAAGTTGTCAGCGCCGTACTCGTCGTCGAACGAGAAACAGAAGGGCACAAATTCCCTCTTCAAAAACCAGTGTACTACGTATCCACTGTCTTAACTCCATGCAAGTCCCAGTACCCACATTATCAAAAGATAGCGTATGCGGTGTTCATGGCATCCCGGAAGCTGCGACACTACTTTCAAGAGTGTTCCATAACGGTGGCCTCCGAAGTACCTCTCAACGATATTATAAACAATCGCGATGCGACGGGCAGGATTGCAAAATGGGCCATTGAGCTCTTACCATTTGACATAACCTACAAACCACGGTGAGCTATAAAGTCGCAAGTTTTGGCTGACTTCATCGCCGAATGGACCGAAGCCGAACTCCCTAAAGAGTACGGCGCATACTCCAATTGGATCATGCATTTCGACGGCTCCAAAATGTTGGCTGGCTTGGGGGCTGGCGTTGTCTTGACATCCCCAACCGGAGATATAGTCCAATACGTACTTCAAATAATGTACACGGACTCCAACAACGCAGCTGAATACGAGGCCCTTCTACATGGTCTCCGGATGGCAATCTCCATGGATATTCAACGCCTAGAGGTGCGCGGGGATTCAAACCTCGCAATATCCCAAGTAAATGGAGACTTTGACGCCAAGGATCCGAAAATGGTTGCCTACCGTAACGCCGTTCTAAAAATGTCAGCTCGATTCGAAGGACTCAAATTTCACCATGTAGCCCGGGATAATAACCAGGCAGCAGACGTGTTGGCACGCATCGGCGCAAAACACGATGCCGTCCCTCCAAACATCTTCCTGGAGCGGCTCTTTAATCCATCCGTATTATGGGAAGAGGAGTCCGGAAATAACAACCCGGAACCAACTGAACCACCCAACACGGAACATTCTGACACAATCGGTGGCTCTGCCAATGAAATAACACCTTCAGCCCACGGAATAATGGCAGTAATTGCCCCGTGGACGGAACCATTCCTAGCCTACTTAATCAGGCAGGAACTTCCCGAAGACGAAAATGAGGCCCGCTGGATAGTTCGGCGATCTAAAGCCTACAAGGTCCATGAGGGAGAACTTTATAAGAAAAGCACAACCGGAGTCCTTCAAAGGTGTATCTCCGAAGAGGAAGGGCGAAATCTCCTAGCTGAAATTCACGACGGACTCGGCGGGCACCACGCCGCAGCCCGGGCCCTTGTAGGCAAGGCCTTCCATACAGGATTTTATTGGCCGACAGCCCGGGCAGATGCTCAGGACTTAGTCCAACGATGTGTCGATTGCCAGCTCTTTGCTAATCAAAGCCACATGCCACCCACCGCCCTCAAAACTATACCCATCACTTGGCCGTTCGCGGTCTGGGGGCTTGACATGGTTGGACCCCTTAAAGGGGGAACCCACAAGCAAAAATACTTATTGGTCATGGTGGACAAATTCACCAAATGGATAGAGGCCAAGCCGGTTAAAACGGCAGAATCCGGACCTGTGATAGACTTCATATCCGGGGTAGTACACCGTTTTGGCGTCCCCCACAGCATCATCACTGATAACGGCACGAATTTCACGGCTGACGAGGTTAAACTCTAGTGCAAAAACATGGGCATCAAGCTCGACTACGCTTCAGTCTATCACCCTCAAACTAACGGTCAAGTGGAATGAGAAAATGGTCTAATCATGAGAGGCATTAAACCCAGATTAGTGCGGTCCCTCACGGAATCTAACACGCACTGGGTAGAGGAGCTCGACTCTGTACACTGGGGGCTACGGACCACGCCAAACCGCACTACCGGATTCACACCATTTTTTATGGTATACGGCGCTGAGGCAGTTTTGCCCTGCGATATAATTCATGACTCACCTCGCATGCGCATGTACGAAGAAAGAGAAGCCGAGTTGGATCGGCAGGACAATTTGGACGCCTTAGAGGAGGAGCGCGACGTGGCAAAATCCCGTTCCGCATTCTATCAGCAGCAGGCTCGAAGATATCAAAGCAGAGAAGTACGGGCCAAAACTTACAATGTTGGCGAGCTAGTTCTACGCCTGGCGGACAAAAAAAATGACAAACTTAAGCCCAAATGGGAAGGTCCCTTCATCATCGACCAAGTCCTTACCGGCGGAGCATACCGTCTACGCAACGCATCTAACAACCGACTCGAGCCAAACCCATGGAACGCAGCCCGTCTCCGAAGATTCTACGCCTAGCGCCGGACTCAGAGTTCATCTCCTTCCTCCGTCCACCTTTCATATTTTTTCGCTTTCTTTGTTTTCCCTCCTTTTTCCTCCCTCTTTCAGTACAAGCCTCTTGAGGGCTGATCTGCGCTTTGTTCGCACTCACTTGATGTGCTACTCGCACTCGTTATACCCGGGGGCTTCTTTAACAGAAGCTTATTTATATGGGCTTCATGCCCAACACATGTGTCATACTTGTACCTTTTACTCACCATTATATGCATCGATATGACTTAAGTTTTGGCCAAGCTGGGTTGCCTAGCTCCTGTGCTTACCCCTACGTTCCCGATTGTTCGGCTAGGAGGTAAAGGGAGCACCTCTGCGATTGTTACTGCCGGGTCAGCCGGATGTGTACCTCAGACTGGGTGAAGCCGAAGGCTAGCGTTCTTAAGGGAATATTCGGTCGGTGACTTGAAAGATGATTTATTACTTATTTATTTATCTGCCCCCAGATGCTTTTTCTGCTCTTTTCATAGTCCGGACATGCACTTTAGGGCATGCCTCCCAGGGAAAGGAACCCCTAACGGAACTATTCTCCCTGGAAGATGTTTCTTACTAACCATGTAATATAACATAGCTAGTTGGGCACTTGTCTGATAAAGCACTTATGACCCCTACGCCTTGTCTCCATGCATGCCCCGGTTTTTGTATAACCGTAAGGGTATTCGGACACACTCCGGAGTGTTGGGTCCTGAGATTGAAGCGAAAAGGTCCGCAAAGACAAACGATAGACAATCCGGCTAGAAGGCATTTTACATGTCATTTTAAATTACATCGTCAAACTGACTGATTGTACTCATCTTCAATCCCATCTAACAGGCTGTCTAATTTACAGTCCCGTTGGGAATATTTCGCGGGCAACTCTACTTGGCCGTACATCAGGCTCACAGGGATCTCCTTCCCATCGGGCCCCACAGGTCCGACCTCGGCCATGTGGTTTGGATCAGCCTTTGTGTACCGCGTCTTCACCATGGCCCAGGCCTCCCTGGCGCCTTGACGGTAGGCCGATATCTTCCACAGACGAAAACGCTGCCGTACTCCCTGAAGCTTCTCAGCAAGCCCTCCAAGACCCTCGGGTAGGGAGACGGAAGACCATAAGGCCTGAACGACGCCGCTCATCGCCTGCCGAACACGTTCATGCAGTTGCAGCAGCTCGGGAAGATGGTCTCCCGTGGAACCAAGCATCTCCTCCGCCGGACGACCCGTGAGCACACCTACAGACACATTTCTGTCAATCGACTTCCTCGCCGAACTCTTCTTTTCAAAAGAGTTTGCTCAAGCACTTACTGTAAATACCGCGATGAAGCCGCCGATTCTCCTTTACGGAGTTAGACAGCTGGACCCGAACATCTTTTAGTTCTTCGCCCAGCTGGGTGTTGGCATCTTGGAGTTTGTTCCTCTCCTGCTGCACCCTCATAAGCACCTTCTCGTCGGCCTTCAGCTGGCACAACAGATGTTGCTTGTCCGGATCTAGTTCGGCACCCTCTGCAATATTATTGTCAGACTATACACACACGCCGCACTTCATAAACTACTTCTCTTTTCAAAATATGAATTACCAGAGGGGGTCTCTGTGGCTCCCCCGGCAGCGGCTAGTGCGGCCCCAAGTTGGGCCTTGCATTCTTGAAGTTCCTGGGACAGGTGGGTATTCTTCTCTGTAAGATCCTGCATAACAAATGATCCTTAAATCAGTTAGTTTAACTATTTTAAGTCTCGGGGGCTACTGGCATATAGAACTATTAAAATTCCTCACCCGTATGTCTTTTACATACTGCTCCGTGGCTCTGGTTAAACCATCTTGAGCAGCACAGAGGTGCGCGTCTCCCGCATTAAAGGCATTCAACGCCTCTGGGGAGAAACACGCGTCACGAAGAACTGTCCGATGGCGCCTGTGATTCCTGGCGCTCTCCACCTCAGACCTGGTGGCGGACAACCTGTCGGCATCCTCCGTTGGAGGAGCATCCGGCTCGCGCCTTGCGCTCGGCTCCCCCTCCGGACCAGGCGTTGGAGCCTGGCTGGCGAAGGCTTGGTTGGCAACCTCTCCGGGCTCAGTCCGGCGAGCGCTCTTTCTCCTGGAAGAATCATGAGCATTAACATACCTCCCAGGAGTCTTTCCCTTAAAAGACAATGGTGCACCATACCTTTGCGGCGACGTTTCGATTCGCACCGCACTCCTCTTCCGCCTGCTGGGCCGCACTGACCCTGGTTGGTCAGTCGCCACGGGCTCGGCTTCCTGCCGTAAAGGCACCTCCTGTGAAGCACCGTTGGTACACGGTGGTTAGAAATAAGCATTAAAAAAGTAACGGTGTCAGGACTTCGGTCGTACTCACCTGGGAAGCCGGAGATAAACTGGAGTAGTCAGCCGTAATGGCGACTAGAGCATTGTCTATGCTGAGCTGGTGGAACACCCCGTCAATCAGTTCCACCATTATGTCCGGATCCTCTCCGGAGGCCGGATCAAGGGATCTTCCCGGATCCTCGGGTTGTGGAGTTGGGCTTTCTATGCCCTCCCACATCCCGGCGCAGTTCCTGCGTCGAAATCATAAAGTAAGACACTTATCTTTGAAAACACGGATCGGATATATAAACGTCCGCTTACCCAGCTCCGAGGGTTATTCATGGAGAATCCATTCAATGGACTCATGCGGAGGAACTCCTGCTTCTCCCCCTTGTACAAGCCGGACAGGATCTTCACCAGATCGGCGGCCGATCCCGGCCCCTTGCGACCATGACGGGTGGCGTCATTCTCCCCGTTGAAATCCCACATGGGGTGGCCCCTATATTGGAGCGGCTGCACCCCTCGCATAATACATGTGGCCATGACTCCAACCATGGTTAATCCGGAATGGGCCAGTAACCGTATCCGACCCATCAGATATTGGACGCTCCTATCATCTTCCCGTTGAGGGCTCCGCGGGCGCCAACTCAGGCGTTTCTTCAGAGGAGCGTTCCTAAACTCCGGGAGGCCGATCCGAACTGGATCCGGCAGCGGGGCATCTTCCATATAGAACCACTCCGAAGGCCAGTCTTCGGACGCCTTCTTCGGGGTTCCGGATAGATATCCGGTCCCGGCGATGCGCCATATTTTGGCTCCGCCCACTTGATATATCGACCCCTCGTGAGAACGGGGTACGAGGCAAAACAGTCTTTTCCACAGCGCAAAATGGGGATCGATGCCCAAGAACAGCTCGCAAAGAGCTACAAAGCCCGCAATGTGCAAAATGGAGGCAGATGTGAGGTGGTGAAGTTGGAGTCCATAGTACTCCACGAGCCCCCGGAGAAACGGATGTATGGGAAATCCGAGTACCCTTATTAAGTAGGGGACGAAGCATACCCGCTCTCCTTTAGAGGGATTGGGGACGCTCTCTGCTTGCTTCCCACCCTTGTAGGTGGCCAGTCCGGCTCGAACCGGAACCATAAAGGCTAGGGGAAGGTATCCCTCTGCTTGGAGCGTCACTAACTCGCTATGCGGGACTGAGCATCTCCTCCAATCTCCTGGCTGAGGACTGGGAGCGCGAGAAGAGGAGCCGCGTCGACTGTCCATGTTGGAATGGATTTTTGTCGGATGCGCTTCGATGAGTACTTGCGGAAGGAGGATGGTGTGATTTGGATCTGGATCCTCGCCTCTCTTATAGGCGGCTTATTCGCGCAGCTAGGGGGTAAAACGTAAAAATACCCTGGCTTTTCGCATTCATACAACACGTGGAAGAGGGCCATTATTGGACGTGGAAGCCAAGGAGCGCAACATTTATGAAGAAACCGGACACTATTCGGCAAACACATGGAACATGGAGGAGAACCCGCCTTGCAAACACCGAAGACAATATACGCGCCGGACTCGTCGTCATTGAAGCCTGGTTCGGGGGCTACCGAGGGAGTCCTGGATTAGGGGGTGTCCGGATAGCCGAACTATCATCATCGGCCGGACTCCAAGACTATGAAGATAAAAGATTGAAGACTTCGTCCCGTGTCCGGATGGGACTTTCCTTGGCGTGGAAGGCAAGCTTGGAGATACGGATATGTAGATCTCCTACCATTGTAACCGACTCTGTGTAACCCTAGACCTCTCCGGTGTCTATATAAACCGGATGGCTTTAGTCCATAGGACGAACAACAATCATACCATAGGCTAGCTTCTAGGGTTTAGCCTCCTTGATCTTGTGGTAGATCTACTCTTGTAATACCCACATCATCAATATCAATCAAGCAGGACGTAGGGTTTTACCTCCATCAAGAGGGCCCGAACCTGGGTAAAACATTGTGTCCCTTGTCTCCTGTTACCATCCGCCTAGACGCACAGTTCGGGACCCCCTACCCGAGATCCGCCGGTTTTGACACCAACAGGGGGTTTGGCCCACTGACTGTTAAACCCTAATGGGCCCCCTCTTTGCCGTCCGCCAGCAGACGGTGAAGCGTTCCTTGCCATCAGCTAGCGGACGGCAAAGCTTCAAAATAACTTAACGGGTCGCGCCCTTGTTGTCGCCCTCTCTCTTTCTCTCCCCTTTCCTCCGCGCCCGATGAGCACTGGCAACCGCCCCCACCCTTCCATCTCGTGCCGTCGCCGCCGCACCCTCCCTGCCCTGTCGTCAGCCCCTCCCCGCCCCGTCACCGCCCCCTCCCTGCCTTCCCACCCCCTCCCGATCCTTCCCGCTGCCGCCACCCCGCCA